>NW_025111158.1:0-47059 GCF_015476425.1 Leptopilina heterotoma
TAAAAGTGCGTTAGGCCCGGTTAGTGACATTTCGACCTCCCATGCTCCTTATCGGGTGTTATCCCGCTGAATTCGTCTTGGTTTCGAGTTTGCTTTTCTATTGATTAAAGCTTCTTTAGATGTCGAAGTTACTCTTAAATCGGTAAGGGGGTTGATTGTGCAAAGGGGCTATTAGAGTTCCTGAAATATTGATAGGTTTATGTTTTTGATTTGTTATCCCTTCGCTGCTTCGAAGACGTCTGGCATTTCCTTGAATCTAACGATGCTCTTTCTTTTGGGTCCTGGCGGGCAGGTGGTCAATGGGTTTCTTGGGAATAGGCAGGGTTTCAGCGGCTGGTCGATATTCGAGAGGATCGTCGGATTTTCCTTCCGATTGATCCTTAGCTCGGCTCTGGTTGTATTTATCCAGAAATTCCTTTACTCTTCTTGAAAGTCCATCGTCATATTCATCAACGGATCCTGGGTCCTCAAGTAGTCCAAATGCTCTTGATCATCCTCACCAGTCCCTGAAACACACTGTCTTCTGGAAGCATGGTCCAATCCTTTCATAATCCCAGAATAGGGTGTTGTTTGTGAGATTAGAGTCACCTGCTCCTGCGCCTGTGAAGGAGTTGAATTTATTAATGATTCATTCACTCCCTGGATAAGATGTTGAGTTTCGGTTATAGGATCATCCTTGGGTTGGTCCTCCTGATCACTTGATTCATCCTGCTGCTGTTGCTGGCTGCCTTCGTTGCCCTTCAATGACTACTTGGTCGGGAGGTAGTCTTCTGATTCTGACTCAGAAGATGATGATGAATCAGGTTCGGGATCCTTTAATGTTCCTTCTCTTGCCAGTTGATCAGCATTTTCGTTTCCAGGAATTCCTTCATGACCGGGGACGTGTTTCCAGACTACATCCAAAGGTTTCAGAGTCTTATCAACTTTCGTAAACCTTTCGATTCTTTACAGGTTTGTTTCAGTAGTCTTCCAGTCGTTCTGCTGCCATCTGGTACCCACTCTTGGACGCTCTGCCTAGGTATTTGGAATCAGTGTTGATCCTTTATTTCGAATTCCTGCTTTTATTGCTTGTTTAGCAGCAATAGTTGCTGCTGCTTCAATTTCTGAGGCGTTGTTAGTTTGCTTGCCTCTATATCGTTGCGAGACGTTGAGAGGGTGATCTTTACCAAACCAAACGCCGACTCCGGCTCTCGGGCTGGATCCGCCATTTCGCAACATGCTCCATCAACGTAGACGTCTGTATATGCGTCCAGGGTTTTGTCTCTGGAAGTGGAGGGTTGAGAAAGGGAAGGTGAGGTGGAAGGTTGGGAAGGCACTGTAGCCTTCCGGAAACAGGGGGATCAGAATTTTCCTCTGACAACTCCTCGATTTCCTTTCTGGTTCTTCCTCCGAAGTTGCTTCAGTAGTGGACGATAGTGTAGGGTCGGTGTCGTCGGGGTCTACAGAAATGGCACCCTTGCGCGGGCGCAGGCGGTTGGCGATGCAACTCTCGTCTGCTGCGTTTATTATTATTTTTTTAGTGGGGCGGAAGGTTTCGTCACCTGTAGGTCTCGCTGAATTCGTGCTGCCTACTGGTCTCCTCTGCCCCTGGGCTCAGATTTGGGTTTCGGTTCGGCCTTACGTGACTGCTTTTTGAGATTTATTTAGGTGGACCAGATCTGACCTCCAGGTTGCTGGGTCTCTTTAAAATAGTTTTTTGCCGTTGTTGTCCTTGACTCGTGGATGGTTGTCCAAGATATCCTCCCTTCGCTGCTGGTTTCTTGGTGAGGGTGGGGTCAATAACCTTTTGTTTTGTTCCGGCTTTTGCAGGAATTCCTGATTTTGATCCTTTAGATTTTAACCCTTCCTTTAGGCTTCCGGTTCGCTCTAATGATGTGGTAGGCCTTTGAAGTAACCTTTTCTTGTCTTTTGGATCGTTAGGATTCACTCGCGCACTTTCTTGTGCTTTACTAGTGGAGGAACGATTAATGGGTAAAGCTCGATAGGCTTTAGGGCTAGGGCTCACAATCGTTTAATTGTTTCGACACTTTCGATGTGGCCGCTTAGGTTATCCGGATCAGAGGAGGGTAAATCCGACCAGTTGGAATCCGAACCAGCTTTGGGCTCACCTGAATGATCAACAGGATTGTTGGATAGTGCTTCAACAATTCTATTGATTTTCCAGGTTTGCATTCAAACTTATATTGATAATTCTGCATACGAATCCTCCATCTTTGGATTCGGGCTCCAGGATTCTCAATATAGGTCATCCAGTGAACTGGTTCAAATCGCAAGCCAAAATAAAATCTCGTCCATAGAGATAGGGTCGGAAATGTTCCATGGCGTATAAAATGCCGAGACACTCCTTTTCTGCCTTCGGGTATTTTTGTTCGTTGGCGTTCAAAATTTTGGAATAGTACGCGACAGGCAAATCGATGTTGTCCTTTTCTTGAGTTAAAATTGCGCCTACCGCATACTCGGAGGCATCACAATTAGTTTAAAAGTCGCGTTAAAGTCTGGATATTGGAGGACCGGTTCCTTACACAAATATCGTCTTAATCGAGAAAAACTATCTCTTTGTGGTTTTCCCATTTCCACGCGTGTCCTTTTTTAGCAATTCTGTGAGAGGCTTTGTGCATGTTTGCGTAGTCTTTTATAAACGCCTGTAATATCCCGAAAGGCCAAGAAAACTTTTAATGTCTCTTGGTGTTTTTGGTGGGGGAAAGTTTTTAATCGCGATTTATTTTATTAGGTTTGGTTTTACCCCGTCTTCACTAATAATATGTCCCAGGTATGCTTACCTCGGTCTTTAGGAATTCGCACTTGTCGGGTTGAAGTTTTTAAATTAGCTTCTCTCAGTCTATTGAATAGTCTTCGCGCCCTTCTATCGTGTTCTTCTAAAAAGTCAAGTCAAGTTTTTTTTAATGTAATTTTTTTCAAAAGAATTTTTTCTGTGTCTTAACGCTTTTCAAATAAAACAAAAAGTATCAAAAACGTGTTCCCGATAGTTGTACTTGAAAAATATTCATTTCTGTGCGATTCCATGGGAGATTTCAGCTTTTTCGGAGTAAGTAAATCAATTGCAATGAAACTTAGGAATTTCAATCTACACATAAAAAGAAACATTTTCACCAAATATTACGTCAAAATATTTAGTAGTTTTTGAGATGTCAAAATTTTGGAAAAATTTTGAAATCGTTATATCTTCTTTCCATCATTAACCAAATCACTTAATTCTTTTTGGAAAAAATTCAGCATAAAAAAACAAAAATTTTTGTTATATTATGTTTATAAAAAATTTTTATAAACAAAAAAGTTATTAAATAATAATTGAATAACTTTTGCACGACTAAACGAAATTGAATGAGGCAAACACTAAACAAATCTTCGCTCTGGTTTTTTTAAGATTCCGAAAAAAACATGGTACATCACGAAACATTTCTATACAATATTTTAATATTTTTGTTCACTTTTAAGCGTAAACATTAGAAGTTTCTGCTACTTTACGTGAAAATTCAGGTGCGCGCGCAGACCTCTCTCTCTGAAACCGGAAATTCGTAGATGATTAGAAAGAGAGGTCTGCGCGCGCACCTGAATTTTCACGTAAAGTAGCAGAAACTTCTAATGTTTACGCTTAAAAGTGAACAAAAATATTAAAATATTGTATAGAAATGTTTCGTGATGTATCATGTTTTTTTCGGAATCTTAAAAAAACCAGAGCGAAGATTTGTTTAGTGTTTGCCTCATTCAATTTCGTTTAGTCGTGCAAAAGTTATTCAATTATTATTTAATAACTTTTTTGTTTATAAAAATTTTTTATAAACATAATATAACAAAAATTTTTCGTTTTTTTATGCTGAATTTTTTCCAAAAAGAATTAAGTGATTTGGTTAAGATGGAAAGAAGTTATAACGATTTCAAAATTTTTTCAAAATTTTGACATCTCAAAAACTACTGAATATTTTGACGTAATATTTGGTGAAAATGTTTCTTTTTATGTGTAGATTGAAATTCCTAAGTTTCATTGCAATTGGTTTACTTACTCCGAAAAAGCTGAAATCTCCCATTGAATCGCACTTCTAAATTTTATTTTTTTCGATTTTGAATTTAAAATGGCGCTTGAAGGACAAAAATTTTTTCTTATTTTACGTAAGATGACAAACTTTTCAAAATTGCTCAAATCTGATTGAAATTTGTTACTCAGGGGTTTTCGTGGTCGCTGATTACGAATCTGATGTCCATTTCCCAAAATTCAAATGGCGGATCCAATATGGCGGATGACTTTTTTAAAAAATTGATCGAATTCGCTTGAAAACTCGTTACTCGGGGGTTATCGGGGTCGCTGGTTACGAATCCGATGTCAGTTTTTCAAAATTCAAAATGGCGGATCTAATATGGCGGACGAAATACAAAAATTGTTCAGATTTGCTTGAATCTTGTTACTCGGGGGTTTTTGGGGTAGCTGATTACGAATTTGATATCAGATTTTCAAAATTCAAAATGGCGGATCCAATATGACAGATGACTTTTTTAAGAATTAATCGGATTCGCTTGAAATTTGTTACTCTGCGATTTTTGGGTTCGATAATGACGAATCTGACGTTAGATTAAAAAAATTCAATATGCCGGATCCAGAATGGCGGACGAATTTTTCAAAATATCTCAAACCTGATTGAAACACGTTACTCGTGGGTTTTTGGAGTTGCTGGTTGCGAATCCGATGTTAGTTTTTCAAAATTCAAAATGGTGGAATCGATATGGCAGACTAGGTGTAAAAAAAATATCCTTACCAATTCATATAGCTATTTTATACCAAGCATTTTGAATTTTTAAAAAACGAACATCGGATTCGCAATCAGTGGACCCGAAAACCCTACATTAACAAAAATTCAAGTGAATCCGACTAATTTTTTAATTTCGTCTGTCATATTCGTTCCGCCATTTTGAATTTTGAAAAACTAACATCGATTTTCTCGTACCAGAGATCACTTTTAAATTTTCCTGTCACATATTGTGAAATATAGATAAGTTGATACTGGTAGAGTCAGAGCAAAAAGAGTATAATAATTCCGCCATTTTGAATTTTTGGAATGTGACTTCATATTCGTAATCAGCCACCCTAAAAATACCACACTAACAAATTTCAAGCAAACCTGAGTAAATTAAAAAAATTAGTCTTTCATTATACTTTGGCCACTTTGAATTTGTTGAATCTAACGTCAGATTCGTCATAAGTGACGCGAAAAAACCGTAGAGTAACAAATTTCAAGCGAATCCAATCAATTTTTAAAAAAGTCATCTGTCGTATTGGATCCGCCATTTTGAATTTTGAAAATCTGATATTAAATTCGTAATCAGCTACCCCAAAAACCCCCGAGTAACAAGATTCAAGCAAATCTGAACAATTTTGTATTTCGTCCGCCATATTAGATCCGCCATTTTGAATTTTTAAAAACTAACATCGGATTTGTAATCAGCGACCCTGAAAACCCCCGAGTAACGAGTTTCAAGCGAATCCGATCAATTTTTTAAAAAGTCATCCGCCATATTGGATCCGCCATTTTGAATTTTGAAATCAGACTTCAAATTCGTAATCAGCGACCACGAAAACCCCTGAGTAACAAATTTCAATCAGATTTGAGCAATTTTGAAAAGTTTGTCATCTTACGTAAAATAAGAAAAATTTTTTGTCCTTCAAGCGCCATTTTAAACTCAAAATCGAAAAAAATAAAATTTAGAAATGAATATTTTTCAAGTACAACTATCGGGAACACGTTTTTGATACTTTTTGTTCTATTTGAAAAGCGTTAAGACACAGAAAAAAATTCTTTTGAAAAAAATTACATTAAAAAAACTTGACTTTTTTTAGTATTTTTGAAAAAAGAAGGGTTAAATATCATTTTTTGAAAATTTTGACCACACCATTCGAAAGAGCGACCCCAAAAATAGTAGGGTATGGACTTTTAAAAACTTTTATGGCTTTTTTCTACTAATTGTAAGAGATTGAATTTCATGTTGAAAAGTAGCACATTTCGTCGTTAAAGGGTTAATGGGATTTTTATTCTTTATTTCTTCTGGATCTATTACTGCAATATCTATAAGTAGTCTGCTTATCGGAGTGGTAAACTCACAATCGGCTGATAGAAAATGTACATAATTATTTCGATGGTAACTTAGATTTTCTCTATGGCTTGTGATATTTGAAAGTTTTTCTGTAATTTTAGAATAACTTGAGGGTAAGTTTGGAGGAATACTTTCTATTGGTATTGTTATCATAGAATTCGATTTAAAATTATATTCTTTTGGTTCGTTATCTGTATTTTCTTCCTCTTCACTTTCTTCTTCTTCATTGGTGTTTTCCTTTTCTTCGTTTCCTTCTTTTTCATCTTCATTATCATCATCTGTGGTTTCTTCATCTTCATCATCTGTATCGACATCTGTTTCGTGCAATGAAGTGTGATAGGTGTTAACATAGCCTTTGGAGTTTTGAAAAATACAGGTGTGTTAGGTTCTGATGGTGAGGGTCTGAAAGTAACGTTTTTGGTTTTATTACTGTCTATTTCATTTTTCTGCGGAGTTTGATGTATTGATTGTTCTGGTTTCGTGATTTCATTGATTGAAGTTTCACTATCGGGATTATCTATTTCATTATTTTCCCATATGGATGCACCTTTAGCATAATCCCAATATAAATCAAATTTTTGTGAGAATTCTGAATGATCTCCGGGAATCAATTCATTAGCTGCTTTATGAATGGTCTCATCATTATTTCCGTCAGAGTGTACGATCCAATCTCTGGGTGGTTGTGGTGAGTCCATTAACCAATCTTCATGTTGTTTTAAAGATTTATTAAAACGGGTTATAGAGTTTCTTAAATCCTGAGCTATTTCTTTTCTACTTAGGTTCATCATATTGTTTTCCTCTTCTTCAGAACTTTTTTCGCTCTCACTAACTGGTGGTTTTACCGTTACTACTGTTTTTTCTGGGCTTGAAAAATTTACAATTTTGGGTAACAGTTGTGGAGGTGCACTTTTAGGTCCACGCATGTTTTTTGTAGCTGCTGATGGAAGTTTCAAACTAGGAAGCAGACTTCTACTAGGTTTTTGAATAGGAGGATTTGGTATCTCTATATCTTCTTCAGTAATATCTTCGTCTGAAATCTTTATCTATTGTTATTACTCTAGGTTGTGTTGCCCTTCTTTCTGATACTCTTGATCCTATTGTACTTTGATTAAAATTACATTTTGATGTTGATGGTTTTAATATTGATTTTGAGGGTTGTAATTTTGATTTTTGAGGTTGTAATTTTGATTTTTGAGGATTCACATAGACTTTTGTCGGTGGTTTCTTTGGGTCATTATCAAGTTTTTTATTAATTAGGATTTTAACTTGTTTTTGTTGTTCGATCTCAGTTTGAGAATTTTTGTTTATTTTTTTATTAACATTTTTAGAAAGAGCATCGGCATTTGTATTTAGTTTTCCTGATTTATGTTTAAATTCATACTCCTAATCTCTTAGTTTTAGTCTCCATTTTATTAATCGTTGACCTAGGTCTATCCTAGGTATCTACTGATGGTATATATTCTTCTTCTGTAGAGTAATCGTTGGAATCTTCACCTGGTAATTTGTAACATTCGAAAGGGATTAACTCTTGAGGCGGTATCTCAATTTCTGCGTCTTCAATTGTCATATTTATGGCATAAATGTGACAAACTCCATCGCGATTTGTTACTATTCCTTCACCCAATAGTAATCCTTCAGTTGTTTTTATCAAGGGTAAATATCCTTCTTTTAATTCAGTGTTTAGAATATCGATAGGTATCACTTGTCTAGTTCTAGCTATAATAGTTACATTTTTTCTTCTATATTTTGAATTTTTTAATTTTACCATCATGTTTGGATTCAGCGACCTCGAAACCATTAAAATACCACAATTTGGATAAATTAAAAGTTTTTTAAAATTTTGAAAATTTCATCCGCCATTTTGAATTTGCCATTTTGAATTTCGAAACACCAACTTTATTTTTGTATTCAGTGATCCTAAATGATTACAAAAAAGATGTTTTATTAAGTTTTGTCATGATTTACAGGTTTTTAAACTCTAATTTGTCATTTTTTCATAAAAAATGCTAACTTTACTCAACTCCCAGAAGCTCAAAAAATTAGATCAAGGATTCTCTATAATTTTCCTATATTCTAAATTTATTTAGCTTTATTTTGGTCAATTCCTTCAAGAGAAATTAGGTTTTGAACGCGAAAATGCAAAAATTAACACACTGTGAGTCGGTCTTTAAACAGTCGATCCATGAAGATTCAAAATATTAAAAAATTACATTGGTGTAGAGTTGGTCTTTGTAGAGTCGGTCCATGAAGATTCAATATTAGGAAAAATTATATTGGTGTAGAGTCGCACTTTGTAAAGTCAGTCCATAAAGATTCAAAATATTAACAAATTGTATTGTTTTACAGTCGGTCTGTGAAAATTCGGTCCATAAAGATTCAAAAGATTCAAAAGTTTAAAAAATTATATTGTTGAGAGTCGGTCTTTGAACAGTCGGTCCATAAAGTTTCAAAATATTAAAAATTATATTGGTGTAGAGTCGGTCTTTGTAGTGTCGGTCCATGAAGTTTCAATATTTTGAAAAATTATATTTGTGTAGAGTCGGTCTTTGTCGTATCGATCCATGAAGATTCAAAATTTTGAAAAATTATATTTGTGTAGAGTCGGACTTTGTAGAGTCGGTCCATGAAGATTTAATATTTGAAAAATTATATTGGTTTTGAGTCGGTCCATGAAGGTTCAAAATTAAATAGGTGTAGTGTCGGTCTTTGTAGAATCGGTCCATGAAGGTTTAATATTTTAAAAAATTATATGGGTGTAGAGTCGGTCCATGAAGATTCTAAATTTTGAAAAATGATATTGTTGTATAGTCGGTCCTTGAACAGTCGGTCCATGAAGATTCGAAATATTAAAAAATTATATTAGTGTAGAGTCGGTCTTTGCAGAGTCAGTCGATGAAGATTTAATATTTTGAATAATTATATTGGTGTAGAGTCAGTCCATTAAGATTCAAAATATTAATAAATTATATTGTTGTATAGTCGGTCTTTGTAGAGTCGGTCCATAAAGATTCAATTTATTGAAAAATTATATTTGTGTAGAGTCGGTATTTGTAGTGTCGGTCCATTAAGATTCAATATTTTGAAAAATTATATTTGTGTAGAAGCGGTCTTTGTAGTGTCGGTCCATAAAGATTTATTATTTTAAAAAATTATATTTGTGTAGAGTCGGTCCATAAAGATTCAACATTTTGAGAAATTATATAGTTGTATAGTCGGTCCTTGAACAGTCGATCCATGAAGATTCGAAATATAAAAAATTATATTACTGTAAAGTCTGTCTTTGTAGAGTCGGTCGATGAAGATTTAATATTTTGAATAATTATATTGGTGTAGAGTCGGTCCATTAAGATTCAAAATATTAATAAATTATATTGTTGTATAGTCGGTCTTTGTAGAGTCGGTCCATATAGATTCATTATTTTGAAAAATTATATTTGTGTAGAGTCGGTCTTTGTAGTGTCGGTCCATGAAGATTTAATATTTTGATAAATTATATTGGTGTAGAGTCGGTCCATAAAGATTCAAAATTTTGAAAAATTATATTGTTGTATAGTCGGTCTTTGAACAGTCGGTTCATAAAGATTCGAAATATTAAAAAATTATATTGGTCTAGAGTCGGTCTTTGAACAGTCGGTCCATGAAGATTCGAAATATTTAAAAATTATATTGGTGTAGAGTCGGTCTTTGTATAGTCGGTCCATGAAGATTCAATTTTTTGAAAAATTATATTGTTGTAGAGTCGGTCACAACTGTTTGAAAGTTGTGTAAAGATTTAAATGTTACAATTCTTTCAAAGAATATTGTAACTCGTTCACATATGGCTAAACAACTAAATTTGTAGTATCAAAATTCTGTCTATTTACCACATTATCCTTTACAAGAAACTGATAGCGAATATTTACATATTTATTTAAAAAAGTTCTAGGATAATCATTTTTAATTAATATGTCATAAATAAAATTTAAATTTTCTGTAAAAATTTTTGGTCCGACATTTTTATGGCCCTGTCTACCAAACCATAAATGATTGAGATTTTATCGTTAATGGATACATTAGAAATATAATTTATACATTTACCAGAAAAGGTATCTGTATGATACCAATTCGTTACAATAGAACTATTTTCTCTGATAAAAAGGGTGTCCAAAAAACTAATGCTATTATTATTCTCGAATTCAACGGTAAATTGTAAATTATTATTATAATTATTAAAAGCATTTAAAAGGTTATTAGCATTATCTTTGTGGTCACATGTGATGATGTCATCCACGTATCTAAAATAAAAAAGTAATTCAAAATTTAATTTTCTTAAAACATCCGTTTCTAGGTTCTCCATTACTAAGTCAGCTATGGACACCAGATAATGGAGAACCCATAGGAGTTCCAAAAATTTGTTTGTAAAATTTACCATTAAAACAACAATACGCATTATCAATACAAAATTTTAAAATATCAATAAATATATCGTCAGGGATATCCGTGTGTTGTCTAATCTCCCTCCATTTTAGCTTAACACACTTCAAAACCAAATCTTTTGGTATGTTTGTAAAAAGTGACTTTGCATCTAATGAAAATAAAATGAAATTGTCAATTTAAAGTTTTTTCAAAGAATAAGGACAATACTCCATTTGATCTTAAATCGCATTTGGTTTACAGTATCCCCTGCTCCAGTATGTGGAGCTTGCTACATTGGTGAGACTGGTAGATATATTAAAAGTAGATTAAGCGAACATAAAAGGGATTGCAATAATGATAATAGAAGAACAGCTCTGGTAACACATGCTCATGAGAATGATAATTTTTTTAGTTTCGATTCGACAAACATCATTTGCAGTGAGCGAAATTACAGACGCAGGAAATTTAGAGAAATGTTTCACATTCTCAAAGTCCACAAATTCTGTAAATAAGCAAACTGACATAAATAATTTAAATCAAATTTATCATTCGTTTATTTTAAACACTAATTAAATTTTTCAAATTAATCAAATTGTCTTTATTTTCAAATTAATTAAATTGTATTTATTTTCATTTTTAAAATTATTGATTAAGCATTTTTCTTTATTATCATACTCCGAATCTGCTTTATCCTCATATGGCATTTAAAAAACATTTTTTTTATACGTTAAAGACATGAAGTAGTATAAGAAGACCGAACGACCATGCAAATTTTGTATTGAAAGTGGGACAGATTTCGGTACCCGAATAGTGAGTGAATAATACCGAAAGGAACACCAGCGCTGCTTGTGGTTAAATTGTTGACTATGAAAAGCACAAAACATAACCTATATTATTTGTTTATGTTTCACTAATTCATGTGTGTCATATATGTTTTCATGTGTTCCTCATATTTTTTAAATATTATCAAAGTAAAATAATTATAGTGTTATTTTCAGTGTTATAATTCTATCAATTGTCCCAGATAGCAAAGTGCGCGCACTGTGCCAGACACAGTGCTAGCATGCGTGCGAAATAATTCGCACCTCGTGCTATCACTGGACCACACAGATGCGTCCTCATATGCGTCGCATATGAATCGCACGTCATGATGGTCGCATATGACTCGTATGTCCAGAGAGTACATCAAGTAGCTATAATGACAATTAAAATACATTTACAATAATAATAATTATAATAAGCCTAATGCAGGACTGAACAAGACTGCTTTCACTGTTCCCAAAATTACGCGTGTCTCTCGCGTTCATTCAATATAATATAAACAAGTTGTTCATTTCATGATCATTAAGCTTCCTCAATATAATATATACCAATTGTTTAATTTTTTATTTTAGAATAATTATTTTAAAGTGTTAAGATAAATTCTCAAAAAATACAAAATTTCAATTTTTTGTGAAAATTTAAAATATTTATTAATTCTATAAATTTTGATAAAATATATACTTTATATACGTGAATCGATTCGTTTTTATGTCAGGAATGCAATTTTGACAAGAATTAATAATAATTTTAATATAGAAAAAAGTTATTTCAAAAAATCCAAAAATTAAAAAATTTTTGAAAATTTTTTTTTTTAGATATTTTTGAAAATCCTTTTATCTGATTTTTGGTATTCGTGACCGTAATAAACCTACAAAATTTTATCAAAATCCGTCGGTGACATACACACACATACATACACACACACATACATACACACATACATCCGGACATTTGTTCCTCTCGACGAATTTTGTATACTACACTTGAAAATTTGTAAAAATAATTGGTTCTAAAAAATTCGGAAATCGACATCACTATAAGGCTTCCTTTATGAGGAAGCAATATATGAATTATTAATAATTATAATAATAAATATTATTGATTTTATATCTATGCATATATGCGTATTTATATATTTAATAACAATAAGGTATTATTTTAATAACTATATTATTTTGATATCAATAATTTTTGTAAAAAAAGATAATTTTTTTAATTTGGTTCCTTTTTTTAACAGATTTTTAATATTATTTACAAACATGTTCACAAGTTTTTATTCACAACACTTATAATTTATACAGATTAAATAATAATTTTATTATTTTATATAACGCTTAGAATGAAAAATATCCGCTCGCATGTGGGATCGAACTTAGGTCCCCCCGCCCCGACGCATACCGGAAGCCTATAACGCAACGCATTTAAACCGCACGGCCACTGATGGCTGGATGAGAACTCTCCTAATCTACTATATCAATGCCAGTGCCGTATATTTTCTGATTTTAAATGATATTTATTTTTATTAATAATATATTATTTAAATAATATTGATAATGTGTTACAAACCAGAATTAATTTATTTAATAATATCGAGCTTTTGAGATGGCTCTAAAATTCTGTTTTGGGGAGGCACCAAGCTGCCGAATTTCTTGGGGAAATCGTTTAAATTGTGGGATCCGTTTTCCACTTTTAAAAGTTACGCACTGCTTCTGGGAAATGGTTGTGTGAGGAATTTAATGTAAGTAAAAGAGAGAAGTTAGCTTGAGAAAAACAAAGAGGTTTATTGTTGTGTTAAAATTAGAAACGATACATTACTTACTCTACCGGCGACAGTGGTGTTACAATCAGCTGCCGTCGGGCAAAACGAACTTCCGTTGTTGTTTGTTGCACAACGTGATTTAAGTCTTTAGTTCAAATAAAACAAATTTGAACTTTTATGCTTTCTTTATACTTAAGAAAATTCCAAAAATTTATTTATTTAAAACAAATTTTTTTTTTTGTCGAGGCCGTTGCATCGAAACGGCGCAGGCGCTACACGCACGGGCTGGCCGGTTTCACATAAACAAAAATCCGCTGCAATTAATTAATTAATTACAGCCGATTTTCTTCCGACACAATTCTCGAAAGGACTCCGTCGGTTAGAAGAATTTAGTTTGGTTTTTCGTCCGCCTTTCGCGTTATACTTAAAAAGTTTTACACGGGGGTCCGACTCGCAGACGGGCTAAGTCGCGGCGTTCTTGAATCTCGCAACGCTTACCAGGTCAAGACCAGGAGAGGTGTTGCTCGAGAGATGCAAGAAGTAGTACTGCTATGATTAAAAGATTTTGACTAGCCTCTAGTCCTTGCTTCGAACCAAGGTGGGATAATTCAAATGATAAGAGGTGTAAAAAAAAATCGGGAGTAGGGGAAGATCCGCGGCCCATTGGACATTGCATTTCTGCTGATCTTTTAATTCTCACGGCAGCTCCGTGAGAACGGAAACAAAATAAATTTGATCCTTTTTGGAAATAATAATATTCGATGAATATTTTAATAATTATTATTAATAATTCATTATCGTATTGTCATAGAAGACATAATTATAACCACCTTGTTATGGTGGTTAATATTTTTAGAAAAGGAATTAATATTTCTTATTTATTTGAATATATTTGGAGTGATATCTACTAATATTCAAATTTGTTTAAACTAAGCACGGGTGTTGCATTAAGTATCCCGTCTTAGTTCCTGTCAAACGCACGTGCGTTTGTTGTGATGCTGCAAACCAATCTTGTGGGCGCGGAGGGGAAGGGGAGGTTTCTTTAGGTAAGGAAGCATTGAGTGGAGGCTAGCATAGATATGCATGTGTTGGTGCATTAGCACGGGACTTCGTTTAGTCGTGTGAGTCTCGTAGCGAAGGGAGACCTGTGAGAGTGCCGGCACTCCTACACTGCAGCTGAGTACTCGTGTGTGTTACTATAGCGAGCGGAGTCCACGGGAGTGTCGGTGTATATGATGTGCCGGCAGGCCACGCGTGTATGCGCCATAGTAGCTGCTCTAACACATGTATATCGATGATGAACACCGTTTCGCCCTTTTTGGCTTCGCAATATTGCTACAATTAACATAATATACAACATACACACAATGCACACATAATACATAATATAATAATAATAATACAGCAATAATATAATAACAATAATAATAATAATATTATAATATAATATATATAATATATTATATTATTTCCCATATTGTATTATATTATTTACCCATATTATCCCATTTAAATTGATGTTGCTTTGCAACATTGCCGCAACATTTCGTAATAAAATTTTTCTTATGTTGCTACAATGTTGTTTGTCGCCTTTTAGCTTCGCAACATTGCTGCAACGTTCCATATTTAAAACATCTTATTCTAAGATTGAATTAATCTTAGGGACAAGTTGGGAATATTATTTTCATTTTACGGCTTCCTTTAGTGCCGGTTGAAAGTCACGAACGTGGACATTAAATGCTGACAAAGCTCGGCTTATCAGGGTGTCGGGTGTCCAACATCAAGGCCCTGCTATGTGGTAGCAAGCCTTGATGCTGGAAATAATTTTGAAAATAATTATTTAAACGGTGTTGCCAGATCAAGCCGGAAAGTATATTACAATCCACCGCGAAAATTCCGTAATTTTGTCCCCAAAATTCGACAATTCTAACGTAGCTGCAACACATATGTCTCTCTTCATTTGTTGTATGAATATTTCCATTCGCATATTAAGGAAGAAGAATTCCCTCTCTCTCTCTAATGGTTCAATAGATTTCAAAGAAAAATGCTCGAATTCCAATTAAGAAATTGTTAATTTTATCCAAATCAACTTATTTAGATAGCAAAATTCTCATTGGGACTTGATTATTTTAACCTGTTATTTACAAAAGATCAATTTCCCGAAAATAATCAGGGTAGAATACTAGTTGTGGCCACTTTAAACGGTTCGTCTTTGTCATTAAGAAAATAAATTTATTAAAGCACTAGATTTCCTGATTATTATATTTATCCCCTTTTTTTTTTTTTAAGATAACAGAGTGTCGTCTACTTATTTCGGAATTCTATAAATATATTTACAATCCACTCGTAAGTTCAGAATAGTTTTGTAATATTGACTTTAATAATAAAAAAAATAGCCACAACTGTACAGTGGTTACAAACGGCACATCCATCCCAAATTAAACAAAGAATTCCCTTGAATTTGTAGAGACTAATCTTGTCCTTTGTATCTTTGTGGACAAAATATTGCAAAATTAGAATTCAATTTTATTCAAAGTTTTAAGCATGTGTTTATTATATATATATAAAAAATTTTTTTTTTTTTTAATAAAATTGTAATTGTAATTTCGAACTAAGGAACGTGAATATCTTAGAATGTGTCCTTTATTTTAATTCGGTTATTTATCAATTATTGAGTTAACGAACTTCGAAAATTCTGCGTTTGTTAGAAAGTTTCTTAAATTAAATTCTTTAACCAATTTAATTATTTTCCGATGAATTTCACAAAATTTTGTCACTTGAATGACCCTCCTTTTTTAACAAACTAAATAAGAATTCTCGCCTTTGTGTAATTTGATGAAAGTTACCGGTTTGACATAGAATTTCCGGTCAAGTCAATTTTCGCCGATCATCCAATCAATAGTCACCGGAATTTTCAATCACGAATATTTGGAATCTCAGTTATCTCCAACAGACCAATTCCGTCTTAGGGAGTACAAAAAAAGACAAGAGAAACTTCCTCATGGTAAAATTCGGCCGAAGTTAATATAATTTAACAAAATTATTTTCCAGGTGTTTTTTTACTGTAAATAGAAAGGCACAGATCTAGTGCCGACCTCGGCATCACATCGGCATGGTTCGTTTTAATACCGAAAATCAGCCCCAACCTAGAACCCTTCCTTTACAGTCTTCCCTTTTTATTTTAATTAATCATCGAGCGCAAAGCTTACTTAGATTATCACAGTTCATTTAGCGTAGCATTTGACTCGCCATACATCACATGTGGCAACCCAGCATACTGCGTAGAGTTATGGTCACATGATCAAGTCCCCGGGGACGCGGGATATCGGTTCCAGTCTCATTGTCGCTGATATCGGAGTAGGTTGGTGCAATAAGTGAAAAAAAAAGTTTCTTTGTCGTCCGGGCGCTTAGTGTTTGTGTGAGGAAGAGAGGAAAAAGGAAAAAAAAAAAGTGGTGCAAAGTGATTCCCTTTTTTATTTGTGATGTCCCTACCAGATTTCGACAAGGGCGGCAGGGAGGAATTCCATACCCTCACGGCCTTTTCTGATTCAGCATCAGAACCCGCTGATCTGGAGGATTATTTGGACACTCTTTGGAGAGTTCAAGAGTTTTTCAGGATTTACCCGGAGGAGGACCAAAAACTCAGGAGAGGGAGGTTTATGAAACGTATCTGGGTGCCGGATAATCTTGATGGGGAAATCGCAGGGGAAGATGCGGCTTGCGGTGATGATACCCCGCATTCCGGTACCGGCTCGGAGGAGAAAATCTGCAGGAAAGAGGAATGGGCCCAACGAGGCCCTCCACTCCCTGCAGTGATTCGCCTACTAAAGTACAACGCCGCCCTTCAATCCTTTTGCATTCTAGGAGCATTGAATTCCACTCGAGGGTGAGTAAGGTTTTTAATTACAATTCGGGGTTGCTACAAATTTTTTAATCGTTATTTTCCTGACCTCCAGATAGTATATATAATATAAAAAGATTTTTTTTTTTTTTACAAAAAATTATTTCGTTGAAAAATTCTTTTATTTATCTAGAAGTTTATTAAATTATAAGCGAATAATATTTTGATTTCGAGAAAGGAGAAAAAAAAAATATTCATATATTCAGAGAAATTTATTTAAATATTTTGAGGGAAAATTTGTATAAACATTGCAAAAATATTCAAATGTTTTAAAATTGTTTAAACAGAAAAAAAAAATTCAAATATTACAAATATTATTTGAAAACTTAAATGAAGATTCTTAACAAGAGACGTTAAAATTAAGGCTAAGTTTTGAAACAAAATAATTTCATTTTAAAATTATTTAAAGATTGAAAGCAAACGTAGTAAAATGTAAAGTATAGAAGTAATGAAAATTTGGAATATAATTTAAATATAGAGAATAGCATTTAAATATAAAATATGAAGTCAGAAAAATATTCCAATATTTGCCAACACTTTTGATATTAAAAGAAAATAGGAAAAGAAAAGTAGTTCCCACGTAGGACGAAAGAATATTATTTTTTTTTTTTAATTCAATTATTCTTTAAGTTATTACAAAATTTTGATTGTTTGGAAATTTTCCAAAATTGAAGAACTATTATCCCCTTTTAAGGATTATTTAGAAATGTTTCCAAAAAAAAAATCAATTGTAAGAACTTCTTTATAATTTTCTGAAAATATATTATCTTAAAAGATAATAGAGAGTTACAATTAATAAAATTGAGTTTTTGTATTTTAATCGAATTCTAGAAGAATCTTTTTTTTAGAAAATTATTTAAATTTATTGATTCACAGATGAAATTTAGTTTAAAATTGTAGAAGATAATTTTGATTGATGTTTCCTAAATCTATGTTCTTATGTTTCTAATATTTTATCAATAAATTGTATTTAAAGTTGTTTATAAATAACTATTGTATGTATGTAGAAATTAAAAATTGTTTATAAGTGCTCTCCAAATATCAATCAGTGAAAAAATATTTGTTAATTTTAATTAGTTACTGACTTCCTGCCTTCCAACTAGCAAACTTCACTAAATTAGTAGAAATGATTATTTATTGGCAAATTTTACCCATTCAAAAGAAAAGTCAGCCACCAAATCGAATTAGTGTTTAAATTTAGAAAGTAAGTAAAAATTTACTTGAAATAAACTTATTGTGGAAAACTTATAAACAGACTTACTTTATTACACTCGATTATAAATAACGAATATTTTGAAAATTAGTATCCAAAAAAAGTTTTGGGCCAGGGAAATTGATAAACTAAAACCTGTGACCACCCTGTATATTATATTAAAATAAAATCATTTTTAAACGAACTCTACACGTGATACGATAAAATTTTAATTATATGCACAAATTGTATAGACAAATAAATTTTGTAGGTTTTAAATATATATATATTTTTTTTTAATATTTGTTTTGTCCGAAAATTTATTAATAAAATTTCAAGTTTTTAAATGTTATAATGATTATATTTTTTTTTTATACTGCATTTCTTTGGATGAACTTTCTTAAATGGCCGTAACGCTCTGATATAATAGAAAACTCTATTTTCCTATTGTTCATGTGATGTAAATAATTTTAAAATTATCTTAATATTTTAGTTATTTTCTACCAAGGAATCCAGAACTGTAAAAATTTATAAGAATTTAGCTCATTTTAATTTGTTGTTTGATATATATATTTTTTTTTATTTTTAAATGGAATCCTTTATGTCAAAAGGATAGTTTTCTAGTTGTTTGACGTTCGTAAACCTGTCAAATTAAAATTTAATCACCTTTCAAATAATGCAAAGGTCATATGCACAATTTTACAATAATTATTTATTCCTAAAATAATATTGGATAATTTATTTATCAATGATATGTGATAATAATAAAATAGAATTATTGTAATGGAATAACAATGTATAATATTTAAATAACCTATTAACAATTTTGGGTAATTATAATAGTTATTTATATAATCGAAGACTATAATGTAATTTATTAAAATGTAGAATTTAATGAGTCATAATATCTCTTCTCTCTTTTTTTTTTTAACATAAAAATTGACATTTTCCATATCGCGATTAATTTGATAGAATCAATTCACTAATAATTGTTAGCCATTTTTCACAATGAAAATTAGCACTTTATTTATCAATTAAAATAATTAAATGATTTTATTCTACTGAATTTATGCAATGGCTGAAATAATTTCATCTCTGATACCTTTTTCTTGAAATGTGTAACATTTCTTTTGTTTCTAGTAATCACCTACATTGATTCGAAATTATTAACCTAAATAACCGTCAAATTAGTAATTCAAGTTTAAATTTAATTATTTGATAAATCAGGGTTGCCACAAGATTTTAATTTTGTTTTTCCCTGACTTTTCCTGATTCTGAAGAACATCAATAACTTCCCTTTCTTTTAAATAAATATTTCATCATTATTATTATTTTGTATAGAAATCAAGATTCTCAAATTCCATAACTTATTAGAATATCATTATAGAACATGACGAATCGAGCACTCCGAGTCTTTGACTCGGAGTGATCGATCCCCCTATGCTCCGCAATAACCCCAGGATGCCAGAGTGATAAAATCATTATTTCTAATCATAAGAATATTGCAACTATAAATCCAAATTTTCAAAGATTTTAATTTTAACCTCTTTCAAAATTCAACCATTTCTCAAAATTCATGCTATAATGCTTTCAATATTCAATTATAATTTAAATTTTTAAGTGGAAAAAAAAATTCTTTTTCTTTTTGGTATAGAATCCCTGACCTTTCCTTGAATTCCCTGACTTGTGGCAATTCTGTATATTAGTTCTTAATAGTTTATTCTATGCTTTATACATAATGTTGAAGCTTCTAGCAGTCAGACAATTACAAGGGAAAGAAAAGGAAGAAAAGAAATTGCCTTCCCTTTCCTTCAATAATCAAAAGTTGGAAACAGAACTAGAACACATATATGTGTACTCTAAACTCGAATGGGAGAAGTCCCACGTATTCGGATTCAAGCGTATCTATTCCCTTCTTTCCTTTAGATTTTTGATTAAATTCGGGGCTTGGAGACCAGCCCCCCATAGAAGAGATGAAGGGGAGGCCTGGTACCATGATGTCCGGTTGGCTAGAGAAAGCCACCCGAAACTCTACTCCCGCTCTCGGTGGTACCAGGAGTATCGGTGGGACGAGGCTACCCAGCAGCACTTATGTCGCGGCTTCTGGGCCATGGTAAGTGTAGGAATAACTTCATAATTGACAAGAGATTTAATGTGGACCCAGGGGAGGGCATCTCTTCCGAATAGTTATGATTGCTTATTAATTTTAGAAGGATTTCGTTAACCTGACGGAGGTGAAAGAGGGGCGAGAATCTACCCGACTTATTCAGGGTAAATGGCGCGGCAAGGACAGCAACATTTACTGGTAAGAGCTCAGGATAATTTCAGGCCTCGAACTACCTCCGGCATTAAAATTACGTACCTTAGGGGCAAAAGTGAAAAGTTAGGCGTCAATAAGGGCCAAATTTGTCTTTCTTTGTTCAAATCTGAATTAAAATAGTGTCATTAGTGTCAAAAAAAATTTTTTTTTTTTTTTAATAGTTGAAAATGTCAAAAGTGTTAAATGTCGTGAGTGGGAGGCCTGCATATTTTGTTAAAAATTTTATTTTCAAATTACATTATCATTTTCAGTATGAAAATTATTTATTCATAAAACAAACATTATAAGGATTAAATCTGCTTAACTATTTAAATAGAATTGTTCTAATGAAGTATAGAATCCCCGTTACTCAGAAGTACGTATTCACGTGCCTTAAGGATTCAATTGAATTACGTACTTTTCCTTAATTTAGGTACTTAGTTCGAGGACTGTAACTTGTTCTAGGCTAGTCGATTCATTCTGGTTTCTGAATCGGGACGAAACTTTTCTCTTTTGTTTTTCTTTTAGTTCAATGAGCTCGCTCCCAGGGGTGCCTCCTGCTACTGGGTACCAGCCCTTTAATAGGATATTACGACTTACGTTTCTCCAAGCGTTCTTTTGGAGCCGTGAGGGGAGGCCGCAGGGGCGCTGTCGGTGGGCATTGGTAAGGACTCAAGATGTTCTTGAACGTCAACGTCTTATTTGGATTATTTAGACCCACCTTTCCCTTTCCGATTTCTCCCCTTTTTGTTTTACTGAATTTATTATATTAAGGAATTTCGCGAAGGGGAATTTACACAGGGAGTCAAGTGTACACTATTTTTACTGGTAAATTCCCTTAGAATTTTGTAACAAATTTTTATTAAAAAAAATTTTCTGTTTGGAAAGTTTCCGAAATTGAAGAAGTATATTATTTTTTTTTTTTTATTAATGGTAGAATATATTTATATTCCCCTTTTTTTTTCTTTTAGTCCTTTAACGTGGAACCAGATGAGCAGTGGCAGGAGGTCGACTCTAATGGACTGCTCAGGAAAGGGCCGTGGACCGTGGGAGGAGATGATCGAGACCCTTTAGAAGTGCCTAATTAATTATGCATAAGGGAAAAATTTTATATAGCATCCATCTTTTTTTTTTTAAATTTTTATATGTACTTAATACACCGGTGAGAGAAATCCCTTTTTGTATAACCTTATGATTGCTCATGTTACTGTTCCATCTTTTGGTTTTCTTTATTTTTCTATTCTTTAATAAATTCACCAATATTTTCCTAACGCTTGCTGTTTTTATTCTGTAATTTTTTTTTTTTATTAAATTTACTTCCCCCTTTTTTTTTTTATTCGGCTGTACATTGTTTCATAAATAGCGTAGGTGAATTGAATATAATAGTGTCAGGGCTCGAACTAGGTCCGTAAATCCCGTAAAAGTCCGTAACTTTGCTAAAAGGTCCGTAAAGTCCGTAATTCGATTGAAAAAGGTCCGTAAAGTACGTAAATTATACGATATAATTTGGATGATTTTAGAGAAATTACAAATGATTGAAGGAATTCAATTATTTTCAAAAGCAACAAAATTCTTAGAAAAATTTCAATTATTTTCAAAATTTTTCCTCAATTCAATGATTTTTAATAGGTATCTATACTATTTTAATAAAATTTTGCAAAAGAATTCAAATTATTTGAAAATTGATTGATACAATTCTTTAAAAGAATTCAATTTTAAGAAACATATGTAATTATTCAATAAATTGTTTTTTTTTTGTATTTAAATAATGAAATTCTCGTAGAATTTTCTGATAAAAATTGATTTAAAAATAATTAAATTTTGAAAAGGTTTCAGATTCAAATCTTTGAAAATTTGAACTTTTCATATTTTTAACTAACAATTCTGTGGAATTAATTTTTTTTTTTTTTTTTTTGAGAAATTTTAATTGCGGATTTTTTTTTTTATATTATTTGAAGTTTTTATTTTTTTTTTTTAATACATATTTAATTGAAGAATTTAAAAATAATTGAAATTTCGTAAGATTGAATATTGTAAAGAAATGGATTTGAAAATTGTCAAAGAACTTTTTCGAAAATTATTAAAATAATCGATTTTAAGAAGAACTTTAGTTAAAAATTCTCGAAAATAATAATTGAATTGATAATAATTTTATCACTCTATCTTTAATTATTATAAAACATGAAGTAATCGATCGCTTCGAGTCGAAGACTCGGAGTTATCGACATCTTCATGTTTTTTTTAGTTATGAAAAAATCTAATTTATAGTTTTAAGTAAAATGTTCTCTTATATATTTTTGTCAGTAATTGGTCCGTAAATGGTCCGTAATTTTTCATTTTTGGTCCGTAAAGTCCGTATTTTTAAATACTTTCACTGGTTCGAGCCCTGTAGTGTAGCTGCACACTCGTACCATCCCGAGGAAAGAAAAAAAAATAATAAATTTTCTTTTTAACAAAGGGATGATTATCTCGGTCCGAATCCTCATCCCGCGGCACCGTGGAATGATCATGTAAGTGGCATAAAACTTATTATAAACGCGCCTAATTTTGTTGTCGCACATACGGAATGTTGCCTCGAATCAGATATCTGATTGACAATTTGCATATAACTCTGAGACTGAGTGTAAGTATAGTAATGGCTGGAATGTCAATTATCCCGGGGCCAACTGTGATAATCCCGTTTTTCGATTCCTATATTCGTTCTGAGAGAAATGACAACTCAGTTTATTAGGAGAGCCGCCGACGGTCAGGTACTGACCCAAAACTCCCATAGCTCATGAGTGGGCGTCTATGTATTACAACACATAGACGCCCACTACCGTTGACTACATGGTAGGAGGGAAGTTTGGCGATTTTGAGGGCGGCCCAAACGGCTGCATAGTCGGTAAGACCGTGTAAGCCTCCCTCACAAAATTCTTCTTAGTTTTTCTTTTAAAACAGAGATTAAGCCGGACACATCCCGACGGTACTGATATCGTTGGCGGCTATCCATCATTGATAATTCCGTACTCACAATCACTTAGTTCTTAAATCCTATGTTATACAATGGTGCACAGATAAGTGAGAGTTGTCGATGACAAGGCACTGACCCAACACTCCCATAGCTCATGAGTGGGCGTCTATGCGTTGCAATACATAGACGCTCACTACCGTTGACTAAATGGTAGGAGGGAAGTTTGGCGATTCTTGAGGGCGGCCCAAACGGCTGCATAGTCGGTAAGACCGTGTAAGCCTCCCTCACAAAATTCTTCTTAGTTTTTCTTTTAAAACAGAGATTAAGCCGGACACATCCCGACGGTACCGACATCATCGACATCTCTCACTACACACTTTATTAAAAGTATCCTTCTAATTGGTCACCCAATAGGGTAGTTGCTGACACTAAAATTCCTCGATCGACGTTTAAAGGGTTTTCTTTTTTTTTTTAATTATGTTTATTCATTAAGATTTATATTGTTATTACATTATTATTATTACTTTACTTATTAAAAATTTTTTTTTTTTGAATTTTATATAAAATTTCCTTGTTGGTTTTTTTTTTTATTATTATTAGGTTAAAAACCCTTGGTTGTTAAGACTACTTAATTAATTACTTGAAATGATTATTATTTTAATAAGAATTTACTTATCTTGAATAATTATGGGAGCTACCGCGATTCTCATTGTCAGTTGTGATTTGGGCGGTGCTAGCCTTCTCCGGTGATCTTCGGAGTTGTCTTCCGGGATGTCGTTCTTTTGGTGGTGAAAACGCCTGGTGGTGGTCGAAGACTTTCTGTTTCTTTTTGTTGTCATCTTCTGTCGGGACAGGAAAGGTCCAGGATTCCAGTCCTTCAATCAGTCATCTGATCTTCCGTTGCTGAGATTCTTCAAATGTTGCGAGCTTTTTCTCCCTTAGGTTGGTCGATATGCCAGAGGTCGATGCCTTTTCTATTCTCATAGTTGTCTCTCCTCGCTTGGTGGGGGGCGGGGCGATCTCTTTGTACACTGGCTCTTCCTTCTCCTGCTGGCGAACGGGGGGGCTTGGTCTTTCTAGTTTTGAAACTGGTAGTTCAAAACTCTCACTCTTTGTCCTGACGAGCCACATTCGGCTAAATTTAGCTATTCCAGATTGGCATGGAACGCGGCAAATGTACAGCATGAGAATCATGGACAGTAGAACCAGTCCTCCGTATGATCCATATACCAAGGTCCGGTGTTCTCCTCCGAGGTGATGTTGGAGAGATAATTCCTGCAGCTGCTGTTCCAGATCGTCTAATGTCTTGGAGTTGGCCTCGAAGGTGGAGAGTTCGGGTTCCTTCCCAGAACGGGGGTTAGCAGCAAACGTTATTCCTTTTAGCAGGTGACCGTATCTTGCCAATAATGGCGATAATGTGGTTAAATTTAAATGTAGTTCTGATTCGAAGATAAACTCAGATTCTCCGGCCTGGGCGGTCGTGGCTGGGATGATAGTGTCCTTGGTTTTTAGGGAGCATCCGGGTCCCAGTTTGATGATTCCGGCATTTCTTAACTCAATTTTCACTGGACTAAGGGAGTGGCAAACAATCGTTGCAGTTTCCGGAGCTGCGAAGGAGTAGATCCAGCCGCCAATAGAATTCAGTGGTTTCCAGTAAGATTCTTGTTTGCTGGTAATTCTCACTTCACAAAACCTTAGGGCTTCCGTAGTTGGTTTAATTAAGAGTGAAGCCTCACAGGATGCTCGTTGTTGAAAATCGTAGATGGGGGCACCTTGAAGGCATGCATGGAATGATGTCGTTGACTTACATTGGTCCCAGTCTTGCTCCTTCAGCGGGAGGTATGTTCGTTGATCCTCGTCTATTATCAAATAATCATATTTTGAGTTTACATATGCTCTTCCAGTACCATTTTCGAGCATTTCTTGGGTGGTGGGGAGTGAGTGAAGCTTAAAGGCCTGGTAGTTATATTTTTCCAAGAGGGGAATATCGATGAGAACGTTAAGCTGTTGGTTTTCACAATGGATTGTGGCCGTGGAGATATGCATTAGTTCGTCGACGCTGATCCTTGGTCCTGTTAGAGGAAATTTCACGTCCTTGAGGTTGTCTTGAACTTCTCTGAGAATTGGTTCTAGCTGGGCGGAGGTGATGAGCCCAGGATGCAACTGTCCCTTCCTGGCCTCATGAACTGCTTCCAACATGGTAGAGGTTGCCTGAATACTGTGATCGAGTCCTAGTCTCAGGGCCCTGGCTATGGCGAAGGTCAGGTTTCTTCTCTCCATTTCAGCCTTCATCTTGACGAGGTTCTGGGCAGCCAGCGTTTGGAGTTGTTCCTGTAGATGCTGCAGCAGGGAGCCATGTCGCTGTACCTGAGCGTGTAATGAATCAAGCTGTGATCTGACTACATGAGTCTGCTTTCCGACGAGGTGTGATAGGTTAGCTTGGGCTTCGTTCAAGTTTCGGATGGCTGCATTATATCTCTCTCCATCATCGTATGTCATTACACCAATGATTGGTCCTGCAATTTTTCCCAGGAAGCCAAGTAGAGGAACAGCCCGTCTTGCTCGTAGTTGTGAGGTCATTCGTTTAGGTGAGGTTCTTTTGGTATTCTCTAATTCTTCGATTTGGATCCGGAATTGTTTTTGGAGTTCAGAGGCCATTTCCCATCGGTCTTCCCATTGGTATGATTCCAATAAATCCAAACACCATTCTTCTTCAGGTCCACACTGCGCTCCTAGCTTCTTTAGACGCTGCTTTAGATCGTCGAAAAATCGGCACTGCTTTCCGACGTCCAGGAACACGGCAATTCTCCAATTGCTAACCGATCTCCTGACTTCCCCGATGTACTCGAAGTACATACCGCTACTGGATTGGAAAGGGGTGATCTGGTACTGGTCACTTCCTGTAGTCGCATCAGGTTGGCTTAGGGTTCCCTGCCGGGCTTCTGTCGTGATCGGAAGGAAACATAGCAAAGTTAGGACAGCAACTCCCATCATCGTGAATTGGTTGATCATCCGCATTCTAGAACAATATTGAACATTAGTGATTGGAATTATATATGGGCAACCATGACCTTGTCCCTATGTTTTGAAAATCTCGCGCCGTTTTCGTTTTCTAGGACCACGTTATTATTTTCGGTGAATCCTATGATAGTGAAAGGGCCATCTGCTCGTTTATCGAACTTATTTGTTCGAACTTCCTTATAAACATAAACCTTATCCCCTATTTTAGCATTTAAAGGTCTAGTTTTTCTATCGTACGCTTGTTTCGACCTTTCCTTTGACTGAACCAAATATTTAGCTGCGAGGTTTTGCAGTTCGTTCATTCGGGTGATTAGGTCCTTAAGATAAGAGCCATAGGTTTCGACTTCCGGGCCTTGGGGTAATGAGCTGGGTGCTCTTGCCAAATGACCGAACACGAGCTCGTATGGTGTAAAATTTGTAGCTTCATGAACTGAGGTATTATAGTTGAACATGGCAAATGGGAGCAAACGATCCCAATCGTCGAAATCCCTTGCATAATGTTTAATATAATCCGTCAGTTCAATGTGGCTTCTCTCGAGCGCACCATTTGTTTGTGGTCGGTATCCGGAAGTAGTAAGTTGTTTGACGCCAAAAATTTTTTCCAATTTGCGCATCAATGAACTCACGAAACTTGCTCCTCTGTCAGTCAGCACGCATCGTGGTGCTCCGAAGACAGAAAAAAGGTTAGTTGCCACCGCGTGGGCAATTGTTTTAGTCTCGATATTTGGGATTGGGACCGCAATACAATATTTGGAAAAGTTATCCTGCATCGTGAGGATGTGACGATTTCCATTCGGGGTTGTTTGTAGTTTCCCAACCGTATCCAGCGAAACTTTATCAAAAGGCATCGCTGGAGTGTCGGTGATTAACATCGGTTCCCTAGTTCGCGCCCTAACTAGCTTGTTCTCGAAACAGCTTTTACACCCGCGAATGAATTGTGTGACGTCGTCGCGCATTCGTGGCCAATAATATCGTTCTCGAATTCTACGGTACGTTTTGGAAATTCCTTTATGCCCACCGATTAGACTGGAGTGGAATTCGGCAATGATCTTACTGCGCAAGCTTTCAGGAGGTACTTCGATTTTTCCGTGGCAAAGGGTGATAGTGACGTCGCCACCGCGGAAAATTCCTGTTACGAGTTCAGCCATTTTTCCTTGGGGAATTGCACCTAGCAAATCTCCAGTATTCGCTATTCTACAAGAATTTTGACCATCTGTTTCTAAAATTTTCCTTAAATTTTTAAGTCCCTTAATCACATCATCCCAAATAATTTCGTCGAAATGGTACCTCTTTACTACAATCGAATAAACTCGATATTTTCCGTTACGGGTAATATAAATTTGCCCTTTCACGGGTTTGCTATCTCTAATCTCTCGGAGGTCAATCTTTTCCGTCGCAATTAGAAGTTTGGCGATTGGACTAGTGGGTTCGCAATCTTCAGAAATGAAATGTGCGTAATTGTCACGTCTGTAGGTCAAAGGTTCGGTCCACTGATTTTGGATAAATTCAAACGGCTTATTATTTTGTGACGAGGGTTCTTGAGGTACACAATCACTATCATTTTCACTTCTGATTTCACTGTCATCATCACTTCCTGATTGGGAAAGGGGAGGATCAATATAGGGTTCTTTAATGTCTAAAAGTGAGTTGCCCGGTAGTACATTATTCGATCGCTCCTTATCGGTTATTTCCTGAATTCGTCTTGGTTTCGAGTTTGCTTTTCTATTGATTAAAGCTTCTTTAGAGGTGTCGAAGTTACTCTTAAATCGAGTAAAGGGGGTTGATTGTGCAAAAGGGGCTATTAGAGTTCCTGAAAGTGATAGGTTTGATGTTTTTGATTGTTCATCCTTCGCTGCTTCGAAGACTTCTGGCATTTCCTTGAATCTAACGATGCTCTTTCTTTTGGGTCCTGGCGGGCAGGTGGTCAATGGAGTTTCTTGGGAATAGGCAGGGGTGTCAGCGGCTGGTCGATATTCGAGAGGATCGTCGGATTTTCTTCCGGATTGATCCTTAGCTCGGCTCTGGTTGTATTTATCCAGAAATTCCTTTACTCTTCTTGAAAGTCCATCGTCATATTCATCAACAGGATCCTGGGTCCTCAAGTAGTCCAAATGCTCTTGATCATCCTCACCATCTGAAACACACTGTCTTCTGGAAGCATGGTCCAATCCTTCATAATCCCAGAATAGGGTGTTGTTCGTGAGATTAGAGTCACCTGCTCCTGCGCCTGTGAAGGAGTTGAATTTATTAATGGATTCATTCACTCCCTGGATAAGATGTTGAGTTTCGGTTATAGGATCATCCTTGGGTTGGTCCTCCTGATCACTTGATTCACTGCTGCTGTTGCTGATCCTTCGTTGCCCTTCAATGACTACTTGGTCGGGAGGTAGTTCTTCTGATTCTGACTCAGAAGATGATGATGAATCAGGTTCGGGATCCTTTAATGTTCCTTCTCTTGCCAGTTGATCAGCATTTTCGTTTCCAGGAATTCCTTCATGACCGGGGACGTGTTTCCAGACTACATCCAAAGGTTTCAGAGTCTTGATCAACTTTTCGTAAACCTTTCGATTCTTTACAGGTTTGTTTTCAGTAGTCTTCCAGTCGTTCTGCTGCCATCTGGGTACCCACTCTTGGACGCTCTGCACTAGGTATTTGGAATCAGTGTTGATCCTTAATTTTCGAATTCCTGCTTTTATTGCTTGTTTAGCAGCAATAGTTGCTGCTTCAATTTCTGAGGCGTTGTTAGTTTGCTTGCCTCTATATCGTTGCGAGACGTTGAGAGGGTGATCTTTACCAAACCAAACGCCGACTCCGGCTCTCGGGCTGGATCCGCCATTTTCGCAACATGCTCCATCAACGTAGACGTCTGTATATGCGTCCAGGGTTTTGTCTCTGGAAGTGGAGGGTTGAGAAAGGGGAAGGTGAGGTGGAAGGTTGGGAAAGGCACTGTAGGCCTTCCGGAAAACAGGGGGATCAGAATTTTCCTCTGACAACTCCTCGATTTCCTTTTCTGGTTCTTCCTCCGAAGTTGCTTCAGTAGTGGACGATAGTGTAGGGTCGGTGTCGTCGGGGTCTACAGAAATGGCACCCTTGCGCGGGCGCAGGCGGTTGGCGATGCAACTCTCGTCTGCTGCGTTTATTATTATTTTTTTAGTGGGGCGGAAGGTTTCGTCACCTGTAGGTCTCGCTGAATTCGTGCTGCCTACTGGTCTTCCTCTGCCCCTGGGCTCAGATTTGGGTTTCGGTTCGGCCTTACGTGACTGCTTTTTGAGATTTATTTTAGGTGGACCAGATCTGACCTCCAGGTTGCTGGGTCTCTTTAAAATAGTTATTTGCCGTTGTTGTCCTTGACTCGTGGATGGTTGTCCAAGATATCCTCCCTTCGCTGCTGGTTTCTTGGTGAGGGTGGGGTCAATAACCTTTTGTTTTGTTCCGGCTTTTGCAGGAATTCCTGATTTTGATCCTTTAGATTTTAACCCTTCCTTTAGGCTTCCGGTTCGCTCTAATGATTGGGTAGGCCTTTGAAGTAACCTTTTCTTGTCTTTTGGATCGTTAGGATTCACTCGCGCACTTTCTTGTTCTTTACTAGTGGAGGAACGATTAATGGGTAAAGCTCGATAGGCTTTAGGGCTAGGGCTCACATCGTTTAATTGTTTCGACACTTTCGATGTGGCGCCTAGGTTATCCGGATCAGAGGAGGGTAAATCCGACCAGTTGGAATCCGAACCAGCTTTGGGCTCACCTGAATGATCAACAGGATTGTTGGATAGTGCTTCAACAATTCTATTGATTTTTCCAGGTTTGCATTCAAACTTATATTGATAATTCTGCATACGAATCCTCCATCTTTGGATTCGGGCTCCAGGATTCTCAATATAGGTCATCCAGTGAACTGGTTCAAAATCGCAAGCCAAAATAAAATCTCGTCCATAGAGATAGGGTCGGAAATGTTCCATGGCGTATAAAATGCCGAGACACTCCTTTTCTGCCTTCGGGTATTTTTGTTCGTTGGCGTTCAAAATTTTGGAATAGTACGCGACAGGCAAATCGATGTTGTCCTTTTCTTGAGTTAAAATTGCGCCTACCGCATACTCGGAGGCATCACAAGTTAGTTTAAAAGTCGCGTTAAAGTCTGGATATTGGAGGACCGGTTCCTTACACAAATATCGTCTTAATCGAGAAAAACTATCTCTTTGTGGTTTTTCCCATTTCCACGCGGTGTCCTTTTTTAGCAATTCTGTGAGAGGCTTTGCATGTTTTGCGTAGTCTTTTATAAAACGCCTGTAATATCCCGAAAGGCCAAGAAAACTTTTAATGTCTCTTGGTGTTTTTGGTGGGGGAAAGTTTTTAATCGCGATTATTTTATTAGGGTTTGGTTTTACCCCGTCTTCACTAATAATATGTCCCAGGTATGCTACCTCGGTCTTTAGGAATTCGCACTTGTCGGGTTGAAGTTTTAAATTAGCTTCTCTCAGTCTATTGAATAGTCTTCGCGCCCTTCTATCGTGTTCTTCTAAAAAGTCAAGTCAAGTTTTTTTAATGTAATTTTTTTCAAAAGAATTTTTTTCTGTGTCTTAACGCTTTTCAAATAAAACAAAAAGTATCAAAAACGTGTTCCCGATAGTTGTACTTGAAAAATATTCATTTCTGTGCGATTCCATGGGAGATTTCAGCTTTTTCGGAGTAAGTAAATCAATTGCAATGAAACTTAGGAATTTCAATCTACACATAAAAAGAAACATTTTCACCAAATATTACGTCAAAATATTTAGTAGTTTTTGAGATGTCAAAATTTTGGAAAAATTTTGAAATCGTTATATCTTCTTTCCATCTTAACCAAATCACTTAATTCTTTTTGGAAAAAATTCAGCATAAAAAAACAAAAAATTTTTGTTATATTATGTTTATAAAAAATTTTTATAAACAAAAAAGTTATTAAATAATAATTGAATAACTTTTGCACGACTAAACGAAATTGAATGAGGCAAACACTAAACAAATCTTCGCTCTGGTTTTTTTAAGATTCCGAAAAAAACATGGTACATCACGAAACATTTCTATACAATATTTTAATATTTTTGTTCACTTTTAAGCGTAAACATTAGAAGTTTCTGCTACTTTACGTGAAAATTCAGGTGCGCGCGCAGACCTCTCTCTCTGAAACCGGAAATTCGTAGATGATTAGAAAGAGAGGTCTGCGCGCGCACCTGAATTTTCACGTAAAGTAGCAGAAACTTCTAATGTTTACGCTTAAAAGTGAACAAAAATATTAAAATATTGTATAGAAATGTTTCGTGATGTATCATGTTTTTTTCGGAATCTTAAAAAAACCAGAGCGAAGATTTGTTTAGTGTTTGCCTCATTCAATTTCGTTTAGTCGTGCAAAAGTTATTCAATTATTATTTAATAACTTTTTTGTTTATAAAAATTTTTTATAAACATAATATAACAAAAATTTTTCGTTTTTTTATGCTGAATTTTTTCCAAAAAGAATTAAGTGATTTGGTTAAGATGGAAAGAAGTTATAACGATTTCAAAATTTTTTCAAAATTTTGACATCTCAAAAACTACTGAATATTTTGACGTAATATTTGGTGAAAATGTTTCTTTTTATGTGTAGATTGAAATTCCTAAGTTTCATTGCAATTGGTTTACTTACTCCGAAAAAGCTGAAATCTCCCATTGAATCGCACTTCTAAATTTTATTTTTTTCGATTTTGAATTTAAAATGGCGCTTGAAGGACAAAAATTTTTTCTTATTTTACGTAAGATGACAAACTTTTTCAAAATTGCTCAAATCTGATTGAAATTTGTTACTCAGGGGTTTTCGTGGTCGCTGATTACGAATCTGATGTCCATTTCCCAAAATTCAAAATGGCGGATCCAATATGGCGGATGACTTTTTTAAAAAATTGATCGAATTCGCTTGAAACTCGTTACTCGGGGGTTATCGGGGTCGCTGGTTACGAATCCGATGTCAGTTTTTCAAAATTCAAAATGGCGGATCTAATATGGCGGACGAAATACAAAAATTGTTCAGATTTGCTTGAATCTTGTTACTCGGGGGTTTTTGGGGTAGCTGATTACGAATTTGATATCAGATTTTCAAAATTCAAAATGGCGGATCCAATATGACAGATGACTTTTTTAAGAATTAATCGGATTCGCTTGAAATTTGTTACTCTGCGATTTTTGGGTTCGATAATGACGAATCTGACGTTAGATTAAAAAAATTCAATATGCCGGATCCAGAATGGCGGACGAATTTTTCAAAATATCTCAAACCTGATTGAAACACGTTACTCGTGGGTTTTTGGAGTTGCTGGTTGCGAATCCGATGTTAGTTTTTCAAAATTCAAAATGGTGGAATCGATATGGCAGACTAGGTGTAAAAAAATATCCTTACCAATTCATATAGCTATTTTATACCAAGCATTTTGAATTTTTAAAAACGAACATCGGATTCGCAATCAGTGGACCCGAAAACCCTACATTAACAAAATTCAAGTGAATCCGACTAATTTTTTAATTTCGTCTGTCATATTCGTTCCGCCATTTTGAATTTTGAAAAACTAACATCGATTTTCTCGTACCAGAGATCACTTTTAAATTTTCCTGTCACATATTGTGAAATATAGATAAGTTGATACTGGTAGAGTCAGAGCAAAAAGAGTATAATAATTCCGCCATTTTGAATTTTTGGAATGTGACTTCATATTCGTAATCAGCCACCCTAAAAATACCACACTAACAAATTTCAAGCAAACCTGAGTAAATTAAAAAAATTAGTCTTTCATTATACTTTGGCCACTTTGAATTTGTTGAATCTAACGTCAGATTCGTCATAAGTGACGCGAAAAACCGTAGAGTAACAAATTTCAAGCGAATCCAATCAATTTTTAAAAAAGTCATCTGTCGTATTGGATCCGCCATTTTGAATTTTGAAAATCTGATATTAAATTCGTAATCAGCTACCCCAAAAACCCCCGAGTAACAAGATTCAAGCAAATCTGAACAATTTTTGTATTTCGTCCGCCATATTAGATCCGCCATTTTGAATTTTTAAAAACTAACATCGGATTTGTAATCAGCGACCCTGAAAACCCCCGAGTAACGAGTTTCAAGCGAATCCGATCAATTTTTTAAAAAGTCATCCGCCATATTGGATCCGCCATTTTGAATTTTTGAAATCAGACTTCAAATTCGTAATCAGCGACCACGAAAACCCCTGAGTAACAAATTTCAATCAGATTTGAGCAATTTTGAAAAAGTTTGTCATCTTACGTAAAATAAGAAAAATTTTTTGTCCTTCAAGCGCCATTTTAAACTCAAAATCGAAAAAAATAAAATTTAGAAATGAATATTTTTCAAGTACAACTATCGGGAACACGTTTTTGATACTTTTTGTTCTATTTGAAAAGCGTTAAGACACAGAAAAAAATTCTTTTGAAAAAAATTACATTAAAAAAACTTGACTTTTTTTAGTATTTTTGAAAAAAGAAGGGTTAAATATCATTTTTTGAAAATTTTGACCACACCATTCGAAAGAGCGACCCCAAAAATAGTAGGGTATGGACTTTTAAAAACTTTTATGGCTTTTTTCTACTAATTGTAAGAGATTGAATTTCATGTTGAAAAGTAGCACATTTCGTCGTTAAAGGGTTAATGGGATTTTTATTCTTTATTTCTTCTGGATCTATTACTGCAATATCTATAAGTAGTCTGCTTATCGGAGTGGTAAACTCACAATCGGCTGATAGAAAATGTACATAATTATTTCGATGGTAACTTAGATTTTCTCTATGGCTTGTGATATTTGAAAGTTTTTCTGTAATTTTAGAATAACTTGAGGGTAAGTTTGGAGGAATACTTTCTATTGGTATTGTTATCATAGAATTCGATTTAAAATTATATTCTTTTGGTTCGTTATCTGTATTTTCTTCCTCTTCACTTTCTTCTTCTTCATTGGTGTTTTCCTTTTCTTCGTTTCCTTCTTTTTCATCTTCATTATCATCATCTGTGGTTTCTTCATCTTCATCATCTGTATCGACATCTGTTTCGTGCAATGAAGTGTGATAGGTGTTAACATAGCCTTTGGAGTTTTGAAAAATACAGGTGTGTTAGGTTCTGATGGTGAGGGTCTGAAAGTAACGTTTTTGGTTTTATTACTGTCTATTTCATTTTTCTGCGGAGTTTGATGTATTGATTGTTCTGGTTTCGTGATTTCATTGATTGAAGTTTCACTATCGGGATTATCTATTTCATTATTTTCCCATATGGATTCACCTTTAGCATAATCCCAATATAAATCAAATTTTTGTGAGAATTCTGAATGATCTCCGGGAATCAATTCATTAGCTGCTTTATGAATGGTCTCATCATTATTTCCGTCAGAGTGTACGATCCAATCTCTGGGTGGTTGTGGTGAGTCCATTAACCAATCTTCATGTTGTTTTAAAGATTTATTAAAACGGGTTATAGAGTTTCTTAAATCCTGAGCTATTTCTTTTCTACTTAGGTTCATCATATTGTTTTCCTCTTCTTCAGAACTTTTTTCGCTCTCACTAACTGGTGGTTTTACCGTTACTACTGTTTTTTCTGGGCTTGAAAAATTTACAATTTTGGGTAACAGTTGTGGAGGTGCACTTTTAGGTCCACGCATGTTTTTTGTAGCTGCTGATGGAAGTTTCAAACTAGGAAGCAGACTTCTACTAGGTTTTTGAATAGGAGGATTTGGTATCTCTATATCTTCTTCAGTAATATCTTCGTCTGAAATCTTTATCTATTGTTATTACTCTAGGTTGTGTTGCCCTTCTTTCTGATACTCTTGATCCTATTGTACTTTGATTAAAATTACATTTTGATGTTGATGGTTTTAATATTGATTTTGAGGGTTGTAATTTTGATTTTTGAGGTTGTAATTTTGATTTTTGAGGATTCACATAGACTTTTGTCGGTGGTTTCTTTGGGTCATTATCAAGTTTTTTATTAATTAGGATTTTAACTTGTTTTTGTTGTTCGATCTCAGTTTGAGAATTTTTGTTTATTTTTTTATTAACATTTTTAGAAAGAGCATCGGCATTTGTATTTAGTTTTCCTGATTTATGTTTAAATTCATACTCCTAATCTCTTAGTTTTAGTCTCCATTTTATTAATCGTTGACCTAGGTCTATCCTAGGTATCTACTGATGGTATATATTCTTCTTCTGTAGAGTAATCGTTGGAATCTTCACCTGGTAATTTGTAACATTCGAAAGGGATTAACTCTTGAGGCGGTATCTCAATTTCTGCGTCTTCAATTGTCATATTTATGGCATAAATGTGACAAACTCCATCGCGATTTGTTACTATTCCTTCACCCAATAGTAATCCTTCAGTTGTTTTTATCAAGGGTAAATATCCTTCTTTTAATTCAGTGTTTAGAATATCGATAGGTATCACTTGTCTAGTTCTAGCTATAATAGTTACATTTTTTCTTCTATATTTTGAATTTTTTAATTTTACCATCATGTTTGGATTCAGCGACCTCGAAACCATTAAAATACCACAATTTGGATAAATTAAAAGTTTTTTAAAATTTTGAAAATTTCATCCGCCATTTTGAATTTGCCATTTTGAATTTCGAAACACCAACTTTATTTTTGTATTCAGTGATCCTAAATGATTACAAAAAAGATGTTTTATTAAGTTTTGTCATGATTTACAGGTTTTTAAACTCTAATTTGTCATTTTTTCATAAAAATGCTAACTTTACTCAACTCCCAGAAGCTCAAAAATTAGATCAAGGATTCTCTATAATTTTCCTATATTCTAAATTTATTTAGCTTTATTTTGGTCAATTCCTTCAAGAGAAATTAGGTTTTGAACGCGAAAATGCAAAAATTAACACACTGTGAGTCGGTCTTTAAACAGTCGATCCATGAAGATTCAAAATATTAAAAAATTACATTGGTGTAGAGTTGGTCTTTGTAGAGTCGGTCCATGAAGATTCAATATTAGGAAAAATTATATTGGTGTAGAGTCGCACTTTGTAAAGTCAGTCCATAAAGATTCAAAATATTAACAAATTGTATTGTTTTACAGTCGGTCTGTGAAAATTCGGTCCATAAAGATTCAAAAGATTCAAAAGTTTAAAAAATTATATTGTTGAGAGTCGGTCTTTGAACAGTCGGTCCATAAAGTTTCAAAATATTAAAAATTATATTGGTGTAGAGTCGGTCTTTGTAGTGTCGGTCCATGAAGTTTCAATATTTTGAAAAATTATATTTGTGTAGAGTCGGTCTTTGTCGTATCGATCCATGAAGATTCAAAATTTTGAAAAATTATATTTGTGTAGAGTCGGACTTTGTAGAGTCGGTCCATGAAGATTTAATATTTTGAAAAATTATATTGGTTTTGAGTCGGTCCATGAAGGTTCAAAATTAAATAGGTGTAGTGTCGGTCTTTGTAGAATCGGTCCATGAAGGTTTAATATTTTAAAAAATTATATGGGTGTAGAGTCGGTCCATGAAGATTCTAAATTTTGAAAAATGATATTGTTGTATAGTCGGTCCTTGAACAGTCGGTCCATGAAGATTCGAAATATTAAAAAATTATATTAGTGTAGAGTCGGTCTTTGCAGAGTCAGTCGATGAAGATTTAATATTTTGAATAATTATATTGGTGTAGAGTCAGTCCATTAAGATTCAAAATATTAATAAATTATATTGTTGTATAGTCGGTCTTTGTAGAGTCGGTCCATAAAGATTCAATTTATTGAAAAATTATATTTGTGTAGAGTCGGTATTTGTAGTGTCGGTCCATTAAGATTCAATATTTTGAAAAATTATATTTGTGTAGAAGCGGTCTTTGTAGTGTCGGTCCATAAAGATTTATTATTTTAAAAAATTATATTTGTGTAGAGTCGGTCCATAAAGATTCAACATTTTGAGAAATTATATAGTTGTATAGTCGGTCCTTGAACAGTCGATCCATGAAGATTCGAAATATAAAAAATTATATTACTGTAAAGTCTGTCTTTGTAGAGTCGGTCGATGAAGATTTAATATTTTGAATAATTATATTGGTGTAGAGTCGGTCCATTAAGATTCAAAATATTAATAAATTATATTGTTGTATAGTCGGTCTTTGTAGAGTCGGTCCATATAGATTCATTATTTTGAAAAATTATATTTGTGTAGAGTCGGTCTTTGTAGTGTCGGTCCATGAAGATTTAATATTTTGATAAATTATATTGGTGTAGAGTCGGTCCATAAAGATTCAAAATTTTGAAAAATTATATTGTTGTATAGTCGGTCTTTGAACAGTCGGTTCATAAAGATTCGAAATATTAAAAAATTATATTGGTCTAGAGTCGGTCTTTGAACAGTCGGTCCATGAAGATTCGAAATATTTAAAAATTATATTGGTGTAGAGTCGGTCTTTGTATAGTCGGTCCATGAAGATTCAATTTTTTGAAAAATTATATTGTTGTAGAGTCGGTCACAACTGTTTGAAAGTTGTGTAAAGATTTAAATGTTACAATTCTTTCAAAGAATATTGTAACTCGTTCACATATGGCTAAACAACTAAATTTGTAGTATCAAAATTCTGTCTATTTACCACATTATCCTTTACAAGAAACTGATAGCGAATATTTACATATTTATTTAAAAAAGTTCTAGGATAATCATTTTTAATTAATATGTCATAAATAAAATTTAAATTTTCTGTAAAAATTTTTGGTCCGACATTTTTATGGCCCTGTCTACCAAACCATAAATGATTGAGATTTTATCGTTAATGGATACATTAGAAATATAATTTATACATTTACCAGAAAAGGTATCTGTATGATACCAATTCGTTACAATAGAACTATTTTCTCTGATAAAAAGGGTGTCCAAAAAACTAATGCTATTATTATTCTCGAATTCAACGGTAAATTGTAAATTATTATTATAATTATTAAAAGCATTTAAAAGGTTATTAGCATTATCTTTGTGGTCACATGTGATGATGTCATCCACGTATCTAAAATAAAAAAGTAATTCAAAATTTAATTTTCTTAAAACATCCGTTTCTAGGTTCTCCATTACTAAGTCAGCTATGGACACCAGATAATGGAGAACCCATAGGAGTTCCAAAAATTTGTTTGTAAAATTTACCATTAAAACAACAATACGCATTATCAATACAAAATTTTAAAATATCAATAAATATATCGTCAGGGATATCCGTGTGTTGTCTAATCTCCCTCCATTTTAGCTTAACACACTTCAAAACCAAATCTTTTGGTATGTTTGTAAAAAGTGACTTTGCATCTAATGAAAATAAAATGAAATTGTCAATTTAAAGTTTTTTCAAAGAATAAGGACAATACTCCATTTGATCTTAAATCGCATTTGGTTTACAGTATCCCCTGCTCCAGTATGTGGAGCTTGCTACATTGGTGAGACTGGTAGATATATTAAAAGTAGATTAAGCGAACATAAAAGGGATTGCAATAATGATAATAGAAGAACAGCTCTGGTAACACATGCTCATGAGAATGATAATTTTTTTAGTTTCGATTCGACAAACATCATTTGCAGTGAGCGAAATTACAGACGCAGGAAATTTAGAGAAATGTTTCACATTCTCAAAGTCCACAAATTCTGTAAATAAGCAAACTGACATAAATAATTTAAATCAAATTTATCATTCGTTTATTTTAAACACTAATTAAATTTTTCAAATTAATCAAATTGTCTTTATTTTCAAATTAATTAAATTGTATTTATTTTCATTTTTAAAATTATTGATTAAGCATTTTTCTTTATTATCATACTCCGAATCTGCTTTATCCTCATATGGCATTTAAAAAACATTTTTTTTATACGTTAAAGACATGAAGTAGTATAAGAAGACCGAACGACCATGCAAATTTTGTATTGAAAGTGGGACAGATTTCGGTACCCGAATAGTGAGTGAATAATACCGAAAGGAACACCAGCGCTGCTTGTGGTTAAATTGTTGACTATGAAAAGCACAAAACATAACCTATATTATTTGTTTATGTTTCACTAATTCATGTGTGTCATATATGTTTTCATGTGTTCCTCATATTTTTTAAATATTATCAAAGTAAAATAATTATAGTGTTATTTTCAGTGTTATAATTCTATCAATTGTCCCAGATAGCAAAGTGCGCGCACTGTGCCAGACACAGTGCTAGCATGCGTGCGAAATAATTCGCACCTCGTGCTATCACTGGACCACACAGATGCGTCCTCATATGCGTCGCATATGAATCGCACGTCATGATGGTCGCATATGACTCGCATGTCCAGAGAGTACATCAAGTAGCTATAATGACAATTAAAATACATTTACAATAATAATAATTATAATAAGCCTAATGCAGGACTGAACAAGACTGCTTTCACTGTTCCCAAAATTACGCGTGTCTCTCGCGTTCATTCAATATAATATAAACAAGTTGTTCATTTCATGATCATTAAGCTTCCTCAATATAATATATACCAATTGTTTAATTTTTTATTTTAGAATAATTATTTTAAAGTGTTAAGATAAATTCTCAAAAAATACAAAATTTCAATTTTTTGTGAAAATTTAAAATATTTATTAATTCTATAAATTTTGATAAAATATATACTTTATATACGTGAATCGATTCGTTTTTATGTCAGGAATGCAATTTTGACAAGAATTAATAATAATTTTAATATAGAAAAAAGTTATTTCAAAAAATCCAAAAATTAAAAAATTTTTGAAAATTTTTTTTTTTAGATATTTTTGAAAATCCTTTTATCTGATTTTTGGTATTCGTGACCGTAATAAACCTACAAAATTTTATCAAAATCCGTCGGTGACATACACACACATACATACACACACACATACATACACACATACATCGGACATTTGTTCCTCTCGACGAATTTTGTATACTACACTTGAAAATTTGTAAAAATAATTGGTTCTAAAAAATTCGGAAATCGACATCACTATAAGGCTTCCTTTATGAGGAAGCAATATATGAATTATTAATAATTATAATAATAAATATTATTGATTTTATATCTATGCATATATGCGTATTATATATTTAATAACAATAAGGTATTATTTTAATAACTATATTATTTTGATATCAATAATTTTTGTAAAAAAAGATAATTTTTTTAATTTGGTTCCTTTTTTTAACAGATTTTTAATATTATTTACAAACATGTTCACAAGTTTTTATTCACAACACTTATAATTTATACAGATTAAATAATAATTTTATTATTTTATATAACGCTTAGAATGAAAAATATCCGCTCGCATGTGGGATCGAACTTAGGTCCCCCCGCCCCGACGCATACCGGAAGCCTATAACGCAACGCATTTAAACCGCACGGCCACTGATGGCTGGATGAGAACTCTCCTAATCTACTATATCAATGCCAGTGCCGTATATTTTCTGATTTTAAATGATATTTATTTTTATTAATAATATATTATTTAAATAATATTGATAATGTGTTACAAACCAGAATTAATTTATTTAATAATATCGAGCTTTTGAGATGGCTCTAAAATTCTGTTTTGGGGAGGCACCAAGCTGCCGAATTTCTTGGGGAAATCGTTTAAATTGTGGGATCCGTTTTCCACTTTTAAAAGTTACGCACTGCTTCTGGGAAATGGTTGTGTGAGGAATTTAATGTAAGTAAAAGAGAGAAGTTAGCTTGAGAAAAACAAAGAGGTTTATTGTTGTGTTAAAATTAGAAACGATACATTACTTACTCTACCGGCGACAGTGGTGTTACAATCAGCTGCCGTCGGGCAAAACGAACTTCCGTTGTTGTTTGTTGCACAACGTGATTTAAGTCTTTAGTTCAAATAAAACAAATTTGAACTTTTATGCTTTCTTTATACTTAAGAAAATTCCAAAATTTATTTATTTAAAACAAATTTTTTTTTTTGTCGAGGCCGTTTGCATCGAAACGGCGCAGGCGCTACACGCACGGGCTGGCCGGTTTCACATAAACAAAAATCCGCTGCAATTAATAATTAATTACAGCCGATTTTCTTCCGACACAATTCTCGAAAGGACTCCGTCGGTTAGAAGAATTTAGTTTGGTTTTTCGTCCGCCTTTCGCGTTATACTTAAAAAGTTTTACACGGGGGGTCCGACTCGCAGACGGGCTAAGTCGCGGCGTTCTTGAATCTCGCAACGCTTACCAGGTCAAGACCAGGAGAGGTGTTGCTCGAGAGATGCAAGAAGTAGTACTGCTATGATTAAAAGATTTTGACTAGCCTCTAGTCCTTGCTTCGAACCAAGGTGGGATAATTCAAATGATAAGAGGTGTAAAAAAAATCGGGAGTAGGGGAAGATCCGCGGCCCATTGGACATTGCATTTCTGCTGATCTTTTAATTCTCACGGCAGCTCCGTGAGAACGGAAAACAAAATAAATTTGATCCTTTTTGGAAATAATAATATTCGATGAATATTTTAATAATTATTATTAATAATTCATTATCGTATTGTCATAGAAGACATAATTATAACCACCTTGTTATGGTGGTTAATATTTTTAGAAAAGGAATTAATATTTCTTATTTATTTGAATATATTTGGAGTGATATCTACTAATATTCAAATTTGTTTAAACTAAGCACGGGTGTTGCATTAAGTATCCCGTCTTAGTTCCTGTCAAACGCACGTGCGTTTGTTGTGATGCTGCAAACCAATCTTGTGGGCGCGGAGGGGAAGGGGAGGTTTCTTTAGGTAAGGAAGCATTGAGTGGAGGCTAGCATAGATATGCATGTGTTGGTGCATTAGCACGGGACTTCGTTTAGTCGTGTGAGTCTCGTAGCGAAGGGAGACCTGTGAGAGTCGCCGGCACTCCTACACTGCAGCTGAGTACTCGTGTGTGTTACTATAGCGAGCGGAGTCCACGGGAGTGTCGGTGTATATGAGGTGCCGGCAGGCCACGCGTGTATGCGCCATAGTAGCTGCTCTAACACATGTATATCGATGATGAACACCGTTTCGCCCTTTTGGCTTCGCAATATTGCTACAAGTAACATAATATACAACCTACACACAATGCACACATAATACATAATATAATAATAATAATACAGCAATATATTAATAACAATAATAATAATAATATTATAATATATATATATAATATATTATATTATTTCCCATATTGTATTATATTATTTACCCATATTATCCCATTTAAATTGATGTTGCTTTGCAACATTGCCGCAACATTTCGTAATAAAATTTTTCTTATGTTGCTACAATGTTGTTGTCGCCTTTAGCTTCGCAACATTGCTGCAACGTTCCATATTTAAAACAATCTTATTCTAAGATTGAATTAATCTTAGGGACAAGTTGGGAATATTATTTTCATTTTACGGCTTCCTTTAGTGCCGGTTGAAAGTCACGAACGTGGACATTAAATGCTGACAAAGCTCGGCTTATCAGGGTGTCGGGTGTCCAACATCAAGGCCCTGCTATGTGGTAGCAAGCCTTGATGCTGGAAATAATTTTGAAAATAATTATTTAAACGGTTGTGCCAGATCAAGCCGGAAAGTATATTACAATCCACCGCGAAAATTCCGTAATTTTGTCCCCAAAATTCGACAATTCTAACGTAGCTGCAAACACATATGTCTCTCTTCATTTGTTGTATGAATATTTCCATTCGCATATTAAGGAAGAAGAATTCCCTCTCTCTCTCTAATGGTTCAATAGATTTCAAAGAAAAATGCTCGAATTCCAATTACGAAATTGTTAATTTTATCCAAATCAACTTATTTAGATAGCAAAATTCTCATTGGGACTTGATTATTTTAAACCTGTTATTTACAAAAAGATCAATTTCCCGAAAATAATCAGGGTAGAATACTAGTTGTGGCCACTTTAAACGGTTCGTCTTTGTCATTAAGAAAATAAATTTATTAAAGCACTAGATTTCCTGATTATTATATTTATCCCCTTTTTTTTTTTTTAAGATAACAGAGTGTCGTCTACTTATTTCGGAATTCTATAAATATATTTACAATCCACTCGTAAGTTCAGAATAGTTTTGTAATATTGACTTTAATAATAAAAAAAATAGCCACAACTGTACAGTGGTTACAAACGGCACATCCATCCCAAATTAAACAAAGAATTCCCTTGAATTTGTAGAGACTAATCTTGTCCTTTGTATCTTTGTGGACAAAATATTGCAAAATTAGAATTCAATTTTATTCAAAGTTTTAAGCATGTGTTTATTATATATATATAAAAAAATTTTTTTTTTTTTAATAAAATTGTAATTGTAATTTCGAACTAAGGAACGTGAATATCTTAGAATGTGTCCTTTATTTTAATTCGGTTATTTATCAATTATTGAGTTAACGAACTTCGAAAATTCTGCGTTTGTTAGAAAGTTTCTTAAATTAAATTCTTTAACCAATTTAATTATTTTCCGATGAATTTCACAAAATTTTGTCACTTGAATGACCCTCCTTTTTTAACAAACTAAATAAGAATTCTCGCCTTTGTGTAATTTGATGAAAGTTACCGGTTTGACATAGAATTTCCGGTCAAGTCAATTTTCGCCGATCATCCAATCAATAGTCACCGGAATTTTCAATCACGAATATTTGGAATCTCAGTTATCTCCAACAGACCAATTCCGTCTTAGGGAGTACAAAAAAAGACAAGAGAAACTTCCTCATGGTAAAATTCGGCCGAAGTTAATATAATTTAACAAAATTATTTTCCAGTTGTTTTTTTACTGTAAATAGAAAGGCACAGATCTAGTGCCGACCTCGGCATCACATCGGCATGGTTCGTTTTAATACCGAAAATCAGCCCCAACCTAGAACCCTTCCTTTACAGTCTTCCCTTTTTATTTTAATTAATCATCGAGCGCAAAGCTTACTTAGATTATCACAGTTCATTTAGCGTAGCATTTGACTCGCCATACATCACATGTGGCAACCCAGCATACTGCGTAGAGTTATGGTCACATGATCAAGTCCCCGGGGACGCGGGATATCGGTTCCAGTCTCATTGTCGCTGATATCGGAGTAGGTTGGTGCAATAAGTGAAAAAAAAAGTTTCTTTGTCGTCCGGGCGCTTAGTGTTTGTGTGAGGAAGAGAGGAAAAAGGAAAAAAAAAAAGTGGTGCAAAGTGATTCCCTTTTTTATTTGTGATGTCCCTACCAGATTTCGACAAGGGCGGCAGGGAGGAATTCCATACCCTCACGGCCTTTTCTGATTCAGCATCAGAACCCGCTGATCTGGAGGATTATTTGGACACTCTTTGGAGAGTTCAGAGTTTTTCAGGATTTACCCGGAGGAGGACCAAAAACTCAGGAGAGGGAGGTTTATGAAACGTATCTGGGTGCCGGATAATCTTGATGGGGAAATCGCAGGGGAAGATGCGGCTTGCGGTGATGATACCCCGCATTCCGGTACCGGCTCGGAGGAGAAAATCTGCAGGAAAGAGGAATGGGCCCAACGAGGCCCTCCACTCCCTGCAGTGATTCGCCTACTAAAGTACAACGCCGCCCTTCAATCCTTTTGCATTCTAGGAGCATTGAATTCCACTCGAGGGTGAGTAAGGTTTTTAATTACAATTCGGGGTTGCTACAAATTTTTTAATCGTTATTTTCCTGACCTCCAGATAGTATATATAATATAAAAGATTTTTTTTTTTTTTAAAAAAATTATTTCGTTGAAAAATTCTTTTATTTATCTAGAAGTTTATTAAATATAAGCGAATAATATTTTGATTTCGAGAAAGGAGAAAAAAAAAATATTCATATATTCAGAGAAATTTATTTAAATATTTTGAGGGAAAATTTGTATAAACATTGCAAAAATATTCAAATGTTTTAAAATTGTTTAAACAGAAAAAAAAAATTCAAATATTACAAATATTATTTGAAAACTTAAATGAAGATTCTTAACAAGAGACGTTAAAATTAAGGCTAAGTTTTGAAACAAAATAATTTCATTTTAAAATTATTTAAAGATTGAAAGCAAACGTAGTAAAATGTAAAGTATAGAAGTAATGAAATTTGGAATATAATTAAATATAGAGAATAGCATTTAAATATAAAATATGAAGTCAGAAAAATATTCCAATATTTGCAACACTTTTGATATTAAAAGAAAATAGGAAAAGAAAAGTAGTTCCCACGTAGGACGAAAGATATTATTTTTTTTTTTTTAATTCAATTATTCTTTAAGTTATTACAAATTTTGATTGTTTGGAAATTTTCCAAAATTGAAGAAACTATTATCCCCTTTTAAGGATTATTTAGAAATGTTTCCAAAAAAAAAATCAATTGTAAGAACTTCTTTATAATTTTCTGAAAATATATTATCTTAAAAGATAATAGAGAGTTACAATTAATAAAATTGAGTTTTTGTATTTAATCGAATTCTAGAAGAATCTTTTTTTTAGAAAATTATTTAAATTTATTGATTCACAGATGAAATTTAGTTTAAAATTGTAGAAGATAATTTTGATTGATGTTTCCTAAATCTATGTTCTTATGTTTCTAATATTTTATCAATAAATTGTATTTAAAGTTGTTTATAAATAACTATTGTATGTATGTAGAAATTAAAAATTGTTTATAAGTGCTCTCCAAATATCAATCAGTGAAAAAATATTTGTTAATTTTAATTAGTTACTGACTTCCTGCCTTCCAACTAGCAAACTTCACTAATTAGTAGAAATGATTATTTATTGGCAATTTTACCCATTCAAAAGAAAGTCAGCCACCAAATCGAATTAGTGTTTAAATTTAGAAAGTAAGTAAAATTTACTTGAAATAAACTTATTGTGGAAAACTTATAAAAGACTTACTTTATTACACTCGATTATAAATAAACGAATATTTGAAATTAGTATCCAAAAAAAGTTTTGGGCCAGGGAAATTGATAAACTAAAACCTGTGACCACCCTGTATATTTATATTAAAATAAAATCATTTTAAACGAACTCTACACGTGATACGATAAAATTTTAATTATATGCACAAATTGTATAGACAAATAAATTTTGTAGGTTTTAATATATATATATTTTTTTTTAATATTTGTTTTGTCCGAAAATTTATTAATAAAATTTCAAGTTTTTAAATGTTATAATGATTATTTTTTTTTTTATACTGCATTTCTTTGGATGAACTTTCTTAATGGCCGTAACGCTCTGATATAATAGAAAACTCTATTTTCCTATTGTTCATGTGATGTAAATAATTTTAAAATTACTTAATATTTTAGTTATTTTCTACCAAGGAATCCAGAACTGTAAAAATTTATAAGAATTTAGCTCATTTTAATTTGTTGTTTGATATATATATTTTTTTTTATTTTTAAATGGAATCCTTTATGTCAAAAGGATGATAGTTTTCTAGTTGTTTGACGTTCGTAAACCTGTCAAATTAAAATTTAATCACCTTTCAAATAATGCAAAGGTCATATGCACAATTTTACACTAATTAGTTATTCCTCTAAATAATATTGGCTAATTTCTTCTCTGATAATGATATCTGTCTATCTTTATCAAAAGTAGAATTTAGGGTATTTGAACCCATACCACCACACCATTGTGTTA